>NC_137694.1:186060269-186075269 GCF_964034855.1 Anser brachyrhynchus | reverse complement strand
ATATATTTTTAATTGATTTTTTTTGTCTGAAATTACTAAGAGTTCTGAAAAAAAAAGAGCTTCCAAACACATTGATTTAACTGCTAGATTGCTCCTCCACTCGCTCATCACTGCCAGGAACAAGATGCTATTGTGTTGACTTGGAGTCATGGCAGGAGAACACAACAAACATGAAATTTAAGTTCTCTGTTACTAACATTGGTTGCAAAATATTTAGACATTTAGGAAGGGAGTACTTCTCTCTTTTGTTTTTCACATTGCCTCTTGTCCACCTACTCCTGAATTTATTTGGTGAATGGATTTAAAAATTATTTTGTCTCTTTCTGTGAAAGAAATGTATGTGCAATATTTTCTTTTACTTGAATCAATATTATAGTGAGTTGGAGCATCATTCTGATTGCTTAGATATTTCAGTGGAAAGTTAGTTAAAACCATAAGTACTTAATCTAGACCCCATTGTGCTTTCCCAGACAGATGTCTGGATGTTGAAATTTGAAAAATTATGATTATCTGTGAACTTAAAAATGGAATTAAATGTAAGTTCTGAGCTAGTTGCATAAACTGTAACTTTGAAAATGGGTATTTAAAAGTACCTGACATTTTCATGGAAAAAGGAGGTGCATAACAGCTATACTTTTGCAAATCAGGTTACTTTTTCAGTATCTCAGACAAGATGTATGATTCTTAGCCTTCTTTGAAAAGTGTTATGACCCCAGATCTCTCAGTATTCCATGTAACAATAGATGAAATCATATAGATTCTTCCATTTTGTGATTCATAACAATAACTGAAATAGTGTTATTGAATAATATCCAATATGTGGTCTGTTCCAATAATTATTGGATAGTGTTGATAGTGTTGATAGTGTTATTGTATGGTATAGTATGATAGTGTTATTGAATAATATCCAATGTGGTCTGTTCCTAAAAGTTCCCATGCATTAGAGCCCTGAACACTGTGGTTGTATCAAAGGTTAATTTGCACTGTGGCTCACAGATGAGGACAGAGATGAGGTCCAAGGGGTCTGCATGTCTGATCTGGTTGTTGACCTGATGCAGTAGGTCTGCCTGGCTTCCATAACTTTAATGTTAGGCCATTTTGGTAGGGCTTCATTCAACACACGGCCATGCTTTGAAATGCTCCTCAAGCTACAGAGCAATGCAACAATTCCCTGCATTGGGAACACGTGCATCAGCTCTGGCAGCTTGTCTGACTGCAGAAACACTGGCCTACCTGCCAGCTGGTGTCTGGTGCAACAGAAGAAGTGTCCTAGAGGTGTTAGGAAAAAGTGGTGGAGAGAGTGAGTTTTATAGAGTACATGAGGCTTGATGCAAGTCTGATAGTGTATGACTTTTGGCCTACAGAGACTCTGGTCAAACCCACCTGTTCTGCTTACAGAAACTGACATCCAATTTCAGAGGCAAACCTTCTTACACAGAACAGTTTTGGATCCACTTTTTGTAAAGAGATCCTTAGCAGAAGAAATAGGTAGAACCATACTTCAGACTCCTCCATAAAGCCATACTTCTTCAGAGTCATTATTTTTGTTTCAAACTCTTTTTTACTTATACTGAATAGGGCAAGGGACTCAAAGCAATTATAATTCTGGGACAAAATTTAAAATAAATAATATATTTTGGATATTAAGTTCACTTTAATATTTTTTTTTCCTAAACATAATCATATACAAGAATATATCTCACTTGCCCCAAATCTGCAGCAATTTGCACCACCTATTACAGCAGGAAACAAATTAATGTGTCAATCAGTTAGATCCAATGTTGAACCTGCTAACACTCTATCTGTGCAAACTCCTGCAGCAACAGATTGCAGAATATCACTGCTTTTTTGGTAAAGAAGTATTCCTGTTATCCATTTTAAACTGATCTATAAATTTCAGTGACTTAAAAACCTAGCAGTAGAAATGTGGGATTTGGTGGAAGAAAACCCTGCATTTGCCTAGCTCACCACCTCTGATTGTGCAACTTGGCACTAGTGTGCTAAAAAAGTAGAGAATAAGTCTCAGAAGTGAAAGAACAGACACCGTTCCCCAACTTTGACAAAAATAATTCCTATTATTTTTCTCTTTGCTTTGTATTCTGGAACATTCAATGCAGAATCAGATGACCCCCAAAAGTGGTGCAAGGGAGAGGCTGGGAGCGCATGACTGGAATCAGCAGGAAGTATGGGACCAGTGCCACCAGCAGTTACATTGGTTCAGGCTCCTGCGGAACAGCAACCTTTAATGCCAGACTGCATATTTTTTTTTTTTTTTAGCAAATCAATTGCGAGTGTTGGTCTTCTGCATTTGGCGTAAGCAAGCAGCGAACCCTTATGAAATATTTGCACAGAAATGTTTTATATGGTGTTAGGTAACTGAGTGGGACTTATTTTGCTACTTCTGACAGCTATAACTGACATAGGAGTCCCTAATTCCACTTACAGACAGCGGAGGGAGAGTTGGATGTCTCTGGCTCAGCTTACTGGTTGTACATTAGAATATGAAAAGCCGAGCATTTGCCATGTACACAACCCTCTACTAATTGTAAGGGGTAAACTAGCTCAATGGAGACATCACCACTGTTGAGCCCCATACCTTGGGTTTACTACATATACTACTTCATGGTGGTGCTTCAGTTTAGTAACTGCTTACCAAGCTCCAAGCATTGGTCAACATATAGCTAGCCCCTAAAAGGATCACCAAAGAAAAAACTTCATGTTAAGTTAGCAAGGACTAATTGTGTTGGGATGGAATCTGTGAATTACTTTTCATAACTCTGCTTAGCTCTTCTTCATTATTCTATCCATTGACTAGAAACGGAACTGTGGGTTACAGGGGGTTGGGTACAAATGTTCATGCTGCAGTTGTCTAAAGGCTGGTAAAATGGAGGATATTCTTGGAGTTCACAGCTCTGTTTTATTGTAATTGAAGATAAGTAACTAATAGACTGAAAAGACTAAAGAATCATCCTGATCATCCAGGCAAGAACCAATTGGCATGAGCTGGAACACAGGGAGAGTTCATCTGAACATCAGGAAACACTTTCGTACTGTCTGGGTGACCGAGCACTGGCACAGGTTGCTCACAGAGGCTGTGGAGCCTCTGTCCTTGGAGATCTCCAAAAGCTGCCTGGTCATGGTCCTGGGCAACTTGCTCTGGGTGTACCTGCCTGGGCAGGGGTTGGACCAGGTGACCTCATAGGTTCCTTCCAACCTCAGCCACTCTGTGATTCTGCGATCCAGTTCCTGTTCCTGGACATGTGTTTTCTCTGAATTAATTCCTGTTTGAAGTAAAGCATCCTTTTTTAATTCTTCATCTTCTTCTCTCTATCTCTCTCTCTCTCTTTTTTTTTTTTTTTTTTAAGAAAACTCTTGATATAAAAATGTCAATAGGAGATACTGTAGTTGTTGGAAAACCACCGCAGTACTTCATTTGATGGAAATGAAAAAAAAAAAAAAGGAAAAGAAAAAGAAGAAAAAAAAACCAACAAAAAACAGACTGGGCAATTCTGTTCAGCAGATTGACTTTGTCATATCTCTGTGAAATTATCTATTACCAAGCTTCTGTTCCTTGTGTAAATAATTACGGTCTTTGAACAAGCAGCAATGTGCCTTTGAATTAACTAGTTTGAGCTAATGTATTGTGTCTTTCACTCTCAGACATGTTTTTCAGCCCTGTTATGCAGTGGTTTTTGAATGAGGGTTTGCTGTTCCCACTGGAATTACAAACTCAGAAGCAGAAATGAAAGAGGAATTGCAGTTCTGGGAACAGGGTCACAGGGGAATGAAGCCCGTGACCCTCTGCTGTAATCACTCACAGACTTTTCTGAACCTCCTCCAGCTGAGCAGCCTTTGGCTTGAACTCAGCACCTAGCTGTGCCAGCCATGCAGCCAAGAACTGCTTTCATTTCTCCACCTACCAGGTCCTTCCTGGTGCTCAGGTTTGTCAGGCTGGTTATCTGCTGTGACCACCAAGTCTTTCTCAGAGGTGTTTCTTCCAAGGATAGAGTGCCCCATCATAGATTTCCAATTTCAGATTTGAGGATATTTGAGAAATATATTCTTATTTATTTCACTCGAAGTGGGAAACATAACTCTATATTATTATGAATTATACCTCTCATCTTTCTGTTATTTGCAGTCTCTGGCAGTAGGGGCCTATGTTTTTAATTTCATTTGTAGGAAAGCCATGTAGCATAGGAAGACCGACCCTTCCAGAACATCACTTGAACAATGTATGTGTACCGTGTGTTTTCCAAATACCTGCTGGCAACACATTTGAAACCTGTCACTTAGGTACTTAGCCAGTAATATGTCTAGTTATTTTTCAGCTATAATTCTATTTTTTTTTCTCTGCTTTAAAGATTTTAAAATTAGCATTTCTTTAAGACATTTAAAACTTAAAAGTTCACCACGGTTATTGTCTTACAAAAACCCACTCTAAGTAGCCTTCTACAGAGAAATGAATCTTATCTAGAATGATATTACCGGACTGCAGCACCAGTGAGATCTAAAGTCAGAATTGCAGCCAGCTAGAACTTGTAGGCTTAGAAACTGTGGAGTTACGCACCAGTGCTGAATGCTTTTAGATCTGCAAAGAAGTAATAAAAAAAATGTAACTTTTAATGTAAATGTAATTTTTAACATTATAGTTTAAAAAAAATCCCAACAGAACAACAGAGGAAATACTTTGATATGCATCAAATATTTAAGTGGATAATTAAGTACATTTTTCAAGTAATTAATAGTTGTGGGTTTTTTTAGTACTGATAAATAGATATTCTAATTTTTAAATGACTTGGCTGCACTTTGATAATTTGTTTTTCTCTGGAAAAGAAATACAGCCACATTACTGCCAGGTGAAAACCACAGAGGAAATACGTGAATTACAGTATATTTTACTGAAGGGGTGTTTTGTCAGTAACATTTGAATTCATTTGTACTCCTGGAAAACAGATGTTTAAATACATTCATGCCTGACTCAGCCTTCTGGCCTTTCAGGACAGATAAACTATGTATTGTTGTAGGTCTTTTTCACTGTTAGAAAGCCTAAGTCACCAGTGCCTCTGTGAATACCAAGGGGGAATGAGTTTATTCTGCATCCTTGCTCAGAACAGCTTTTCTTTTTTTGCCCTGGTTATTTGCCCACTTGCCACATTTGAGAGAACTTTATCTAATGTTGCTTCATACAGTTAGTCTGTGAAGTGTATAATCTGTAGAAATCTTGATAAACTTTTGTAGTTGGAAAGTGAAGTTTTTAGTAAAAAAAAAATAAAAAATTTTGATTTCCACACAAACCATTCCAAACCTCAAAAATTTGACTGGAAGAAGAAAGTAATGTTTCGATCTTCTTGAAGTCCTACTGTGATGTTTCATCACACTTGGTTTTTTGGCTGTTTTAGTTGCTTCTTTGCATTTCTGTGCCCAGTACCAGACTTGTAAATTTTATAACCAGTCACACACTGTTGCCTACAACTGAACTGATTAAGTGCTATAGATTGTGGTGAACGATGGGAGATGTAGTTTAGGAAACACACTCTGTCTAGACAGGAGGGTGGGATCATGAAATGTCCTGTTTAGTACTTCTGTGAGACATTGTGGCTGCATTTCAGAAATATTTTGGAACCTGTGTTTCAGTTTTGTAACTTTTCTGAATATTTTCTATGGAGAAAACAACTCATTTTCTGCTTTTTTTTTTCTTTTTTTCTTTTCTTGAATACTCGTATCTCATCATCAAGTAAAATTCACCATAGACTTAATGACTCAAGTTAAGGTTTTGACAGAGTCAGGCCCTGATCACTATTTATCACTACTGTTCAAATACTACAACGCGTAAAGACAGCTTACAAACTATTTCCTAAAATATTTATATGGAAAATGTTGGTAAGTAACTATCATATCATAATGGAAAAAAAAAGGAGTTTTTAAAAACTGGAATATAAATGGTAAATTAGGTGAAATTTTGGCAACACTGAAATTAGGCAGAATTTTGTTCTTGGTTGTAGGAAGACCAGAATTTAATTCTTCAAATTGCATCATAGAACTCGTCTTATGAAAAGCAAAAGACAAGACAAAAGTTCAGTGAAAGCATGAAGTTAAAAACTGGAGAAATATTTGATCTAGACAAATGCATTCTCTAGAACAACTTTGTTAATCTTTTGCCTTGCAAGGTAAGGAGCTAGCACAGCAACTAAGGTATGAAGTGCTTCATGCTCAAAAGGTCAAGTGCCATAAAACAAGAGAAAAAATGTATTGAAATGAAATACACAATGGAATTGTATCATGTAGTCTTTTGTACCATTTAATTGTACCATATGCTCACTGCAAGCTTATTGGCATTTTTCATATTTTTCCCTCTCTTTATAAAGAAACTATTCCATTGAATATCATGCATTTGCCTCAGGTCTTCCACCTTAGCTAAAATCACATTCCAACACCATTCACTTGTAATTATAGCTGAAGACCATATTCAGCCATCTTTTCTTACAATAGATAATGTTTTTTCTTATCAATAGATAATGTTTTTCTCTAGAGATTGGCCCTTGGAGGGTGGATATTATTAAGGTAATAATTTTCTGTGAAAGAAAGTGGCAGAATCCAACTTTTGGAAAATAGTGCATTTTTAATAAATTCCTTTAAAAAGGAACATTTTGAAGTAGTTTGTCATAGGGCTCCTTTGGGAGATTTTTGCTTATTTTTATACAGCCATAGGTAATATATTCTGCTTAGTCCAAACAGTGAATCTGTGCAGATGTACCACTTCATATCAAGTAAGGGCTGTAGCTGTGTTAAACTCCTTCTGTAGTCAAGGACAGATATGAAGATGTATGTGGAAGAAACTTTTACCACACTTTCTGTTGAAAGGTATATGAAAGGTATATATATATGAAGGTATGTTGAGAATATAATTGTTCCTGATGTAGATACTTATTTTATTCCACTGACAATGAAAATAATTTGGAATGACTAACTCAGATAGATAATAAACATTTCTACTGTGGTTATCTAAACATAGGTGACCTGAGTCCTACTCATCCAAGTGCTAATTAATCCTCTCCTTTCAGTTAATATACAGACAGCCTAAAGTAGCTATACTAATGAGTACCTAAATTTGTGTACAGTTCCTTTTCTGCAGGAATTTCTACATTTAATCTTTGTAACTCTGTAGAAGATGGTTATAGAAATATGGTAATGTAACCTGAAGGAAAAAAAATATCCTTACACACGATTATGTTTGCCACTGATACTGAAAGGTTCCTGAGAAGGTACCAAAAGAAGGAATCTAAACCAGGGTGACTCAGTGTTGCCACTAACAAGAGACAGTACAAGACAATACTGAACCTCAGCCAGGCTTGTTTGGAAAACGAGGAAGGAAAAGAGGTCAGGGTACAAGGGATCTCTTTTTCACAATCAATGGACAGATTCTAACAAAAAGAGTATCAAGGGTCCAGGGATGGTAAAACTTTCCAGACTGTGGTCAAAACAGGGAATGGCTGTGTATTCAGGTCTTCTTCTTTGAACCCATCCAAGGCACTACGACACAGATTGTTGTCTGTAACCTATTTGGGACAAAGGTTGCATTTTATTTATTTATTTATTTATTTATTTTCTCCCTTCTAGTTTTCATCTGTTGTTGGGTGCAGGGTGGTTTCTGAACACTTGCAGATTGAAACACGAGTCACAACGTTTGATTTTTTTTATTTATTTATTTTTTCTGGATAAATTGCATAGAAATTACCTTGAACTGATTGTCTAAATAAGGGGAAGTTAATTAGCCTGGTTTAATTGTAAATTGTAATCAGTTCTTGTTGTATTTATATTACTGTGCTACACTTACATAAATATTTTTTATAAAGCCAGCATTTTAACTAGCATATCATGCAGCCAGATGACTTTGTGTTCTGAGTAAGTTTTATTGAATTCTTTTTACCACACAAGTGACTTCCCACAATGTTTTGTAATTTATACAGATGCTGACTCTAGCAAAGTTTCTGAAGAATCAGCTTGCTTTCTAAGCTCCTTTACTGCTAGTGGGCAGAGAAAGTTGCCTGAAAACTATTGTTCTGCTCCCAAGACTATAGGTTTCATGGGAAGGGCTGAGTCAGTAATTGTAGCCATATGTAAATACAATTTATTTCATGCAATACAATTTATTTCATAATTGTACAGTTGTAGAGATTACTAAAAAAATAATCAAAAGCAATTTTACGTTCCATGTTATACATATATAATAGATTGGCTTTATCCCCACTGGCACAGAAATGTTTTTATTTGTAAGGGTGGCAGATGATGCTGACATCAGGTCCATGGTGGCTCTGCCTTGTTGATTCTAGACTAATATTTTTTGCATCATTGTAACAAGCATTTTAAGGCTCCCCAGCAGCTTTTTTATAGTTTCTCTGTACCAAAGGCTGACACTGTATGGGCATTACCCACAAGTGAATTAAACACAGTGTAACTTAACACTGAGAGTACTACATATTTCTAGAATTTTGGATTTTTCAGTCATTCTCAGTCAGCTTCCTTCCTTCCTTCCTTCCTTCCTTCCTTCCTTCCTTCCTTCCTTCCTTCCTTCCTTCCTTCCTTCCTTCCTTCCTTCCTTCCTTCCTTCCTTCCTTCCTTCCTTCCTTCCTTCCTTCCTTCCTTCCTTCCTTCCTTCCTTCCTTCCTTTCTCTTCCTTTCTTTCTCTTCCTTTCTTTTACAAAGCACAACAGCAGTCACATCCAGTCATCTGATCCTGGAGTCACAGTTGGTAATTACACATGCTTTTTTTGTGGGGCATAAGAACTCCAGCTTAACTTCCACATTTTGGAGAGACTGGGAGATGAAGTAAGGACAATTAGGGAAAGAATTAGAGATCTGCCAAACTACTTGAAACTGCTGACATTTTAAAAATTGCTTTAGGCAGGGTTTCATTTCAGATGATCTGGTAGGAAGCAGTTTACAAGCGCTCTAACAATGTTAGATTTTTAGACAATAACATGATTGTTATAACAATCAAGCATGCAATATTTTCAGTGAGGAAAAAATCTTAGCATTAAAATCAAAGGATATAGTCAATGTCTAATCAATGTTTCTTAAGGGGCCACTGCTAGATTTAAAGGAATTGGAAGTATGCTAGTATTCTTAATAAAATCTTGTGTTATTTTATCCGGAAGGCAATTCTTAATATATAATGTCTCTGGGCATGTTATTTCCCATTGATAAACAATACAGATAATGATAATACCTGGAGATGATTATTTTCCCTGCACCTTCCAGTGAGTTATTTTACAAATTCTCTCAAAGTACATAAATATTTTAAGTTTACACATTTGTAAGTGTATGGAAGTTTATGGTAATATGGTAAGTTTACATACTGGTAAGGTGTTCACATGGAAGCAAACAAAACCTCCCTATTTATCAATTTTAGTAGTTTGAATTCCTGTCTCAGTTTAGGTGCTTAAAATTTACAGAATCATGGAATGGCTGAGGTTGGAAGGGACCTCTGAAGATCATCTGGTCCAACTCCCCTGCCAAGCAGGATCACCCACAGCACATTGTGCAGGATGGCATCCAGTTGGGTTTTGAATATCTCCAGAGAAGAAGACTCTGTAACTTCTCTGGGCAACCCGTTCCAGCACTCTGTCACCCTCACAGTAAAGGAGTGCCTGCTCATATTCAGACGGAACTTCCTGTGCTTCAGTTTGTCCCCATTGCCTCTTGTCCTCTCACTAGGCACAACTGAAAAGAGACTGACTCTATCTTCTTGAGACCCTCCCCTTAGATATTTATACACATTGATGAGGTGTCCCCTCAGTCTCTCAGTCTGTCCTTGTACGACAGGTGCTCCAGTCCTCTAATCATTTTTGTAGCCCTCCTCTGAACTTGCTCCAGTAGTTCTATGCCCTCTTGTACTGGGGAGCCCAGAACTGGACACAAAACTGCAGGTGTGGCCTCACCAAGGCTGAGTAGAGCGGGACGATCACCTCCTTTGACCTGCTGGCAATGCTCCTCTGAATGCACTTGAAACTCTGATTTTGAGTGAATTGCATATAGCTGATGGGTGCTGTTATAGTTGTGAAGTGTTTCTAGGCAGATCAACCCCATTTACCCATGCTCTTTTGTAAATGATTGAGTCATTTGTAAATGATTTGAGTCACATCAACAAGCCAATGGTGAAAAAAGAAAGCCACACAAATGGCAATGAGTGGGAAGTATAAGGTATTTGAAGAAGCAGGTTAGTGGGGAATAAGGGCAGCAACCGCAGCCACAGACTATACAGGAAGTGGTTGGAAGGCACAAATTATTGTCTAAAGCTATGGTACTCTGAAGTGTGAGGCAAAGCACAAGGATGACTAGGGTAGAACATGTGCCTGGCTCCTTCAGCAGTTAGACTGTAAGGACAGAGAGGAGGGAACGGCCACATCACTTAGATTTTCTTCTTGCCAGTCTTGTTGCTTGACATTAATTGTCCTGGTATATTTTCTTCTCTTTTAGCTGTGAAACTACTTCACTCATTCTCTTTCTAACCTGGGCAAACATCAAGGAAAGCCAAATGACACAGTGTTTTCTGACTGATGGAGGCTAGGATGCAAACAACTTTGCAGACATCCTAATGGGAATAAGAAGCTAGCGGTGTTTCTTCATCCTTTGTAATTCAAAAACAGCTTGAAAATAATTGCTCTTGAGGACAAACTAGGTTCAGGGAATTGTTATGACTATGAAACTGACGCATTGGCTTGAAACTTGCCATGACCGAAAATGACTAGTGGCTAACTTGGAAATATATTGGTTTGTTCAGTTTGTACTGAAGGATGTATGTCTCTTTCTTAAGAGCAACTGCTGATTTCCATTTCCAGTTGCCATACTTCTGGCACTCTGAGCAAGGAAGAAGTGCTCACATCTCTGAAGGATGACCTTTCCTTACCAGGAAAAATGGGAGTGTAAAGAAATTTGCACTTCTGTAATATCTGTCATATTCAAAGCTTGTAAATTTGCTGTTTGAAGTGATATTTGCTCTGGATCCAATAAACTACTAGATATTATTTTTTAGTAACTACAGTGAACTTTATTAGGATAATAGAGACATTCCTGCAATGGCTCTTCCACTGTGAATGGAATCTTCTCAATGAGTCCAGGACAACATGGCACAGCTGAGCCAGGAATAAACACTGGTATTGCCCAAAACTACCTCAAAAAAAAAAAAAAAAAAAAAAAGGAATGAAATACAGTCTGGGAATTGTAGAGAGAGCCCTCAGTGATTGTTTTTCTGGATTACAGTCCTGGTAGAGAAAGACTTTGAACTGTAGCAAGCTTCCTTATAGAAGGAAGTACTAGATTACATTGCAGATCTTGTCACTGCGATTACAGGATCTTAAAGTCCCTAGGACAGAGCATGAGAAAACCAGAGTAGTTACATTAACAAATTGTCCATGGCTTCAAAAACTGAGATGAGCCTGTGCATGCTTCTGGAAGAAGAGATCTCAATAATAGAGAAGTGTAACTGCTAATGTGTATGGATATGGATATATATGTACAATTATATATCTATATGTAACATAATTCTTGGAATACAGAACATATGAAAACACACTTAATTGATTTTAGAAATGAGAAACGGTAAGATCTTGCTTCTGGAGACTTGCCTTACTGAATTGGGGACCAAAATATGTCATATAACATAGTAGCTAACACGATCTAGTTGGTAATAGCTTCAGGCTAGAGGACACGTGCCTCTTGCACAGGAATTCAAGCACATTTTAGCTGTATTCAAGATATCTAATACAGTGATTTATCTTGGACAAGGATTATGTGCAATATGGTAAATGAGAGCATTCTCTTTTTCCTCCTTAACTGAAAGACAGAGACATATCCATAGGTCATAGGGACAGATTTCAGACTTCTCGTATGGTGGATGATATAAAAAGTTTGCTCACACTACAATGGGTTGCAGAACTGGAAGGACTCAGCAACTGCAGGTTAAAAGGATCTGGAGTTCTGACATTTATAACTGTGTATTTGAGAAAGGCCTGAAAAAATGTGAAAACATACCATTTTAAAAAGTTGAAAGATAACACTCTAGTACTATCACAACCTGGAATTACTGACATTGTTTTCAGTAACAAAAAATTTCACCCATTTCTCCCTGTTCTCAACTGGTCTGCTGAAAGACCCTGAGAGTAAACTTGAGTAAAATGCTTACTCCAACTCCAGATATGAGCTTTTCCCTGCTGCTCTGCTAGACTGCACCTTCTCTTCTGCAAATTTTCTTTTGCCTTTCCTTTTTCCTTTCCTTTTTCCTTTCCTTTTTCCTTTCCTTTTTCCTTTCCTCTTTCCTCTTTCCTCTTTCCTCTTTCCTCTTTCCTCTTTCCTCTTTCCTCTTTCCTCTTTCCTCTTCTCTTTCCTCTTCCTCTTTCCTCTTTCCTCTTTCCTCTTTCCTCTTTCCTCTTTCCTCTTTCCCTCCTCTTCCTCTTTCCTCTTTCTCTTCCTCTTTCCTCTTTCCTCTTCCTCTTTCCTCTTTCCCTTCCCTTCCCTTCCCCTTCCTTCCCTTCCCTTCCTTCCCTTCCCTTCCCTTCCCTTCCCTTCCCTTCCCTTCCCTTCCCTTCCTTCCCTTCCCTTCCCTTCCCTTCCCTTCCCTTCCCTTCCCTTCCCTTCCCTTCTTCCTTCCTTCCCTTCCCTTCCCCTTCCCTTCCCTTCCCTCTTCCCTTCCTTCCCTTCCCTTTCCCTTTCCTTCCTTCCTTCCTTCTTCCTTTCTTCTTCCTTCCTTTCCTTTCTTCCTTTCTTCTTCCTTTCCTTCTTCCTTTCTTTCTTTCTTTTCTTTCTTTCTTTCTTTCTTTCTTTCTTTCTTTCTTTCTTTCTTTCTTTCTTTCTTTCTTTCTTTCTTTCTTTCTTTCTTTCTTTCTTTCTTTCTTTCTTTCTTTTCTTCTTTCTTTCTTTCTTTCTTTCTTTCTTTCTTTCTTTTCTTTCTTTCTTCTTTCTTTCTTTCTTTCTTTCTTTCTTTCTTTCTTCTTTCTTTCTTTCTTTCTTTCTTTCTTTTCTTTCTTTCTTTCTTCTTTCTTTCTTTCTTTCTTTCTTTCTTTTTCTTCCTTCCTTCCTTCCTTTTCCTTCCTTCTCCTTCCTTCCTTCCTTCCTTCCTTCCTTCCTTCCTTCCTTCCTTCCTTCCTTCCTTCCTTCCTTCCTTCCTTCCTTCCTTCCTTCCTTCTTCCTTCCTTCCTTCCTTCCTTCCTTCCTCCCCTCCCTCCCTCCCTCCCTCCCTCCCTCCCTCCCTCCCTTCCTCCCTTCCTCCCTTCCTCCCTTCCTCCCTTCCTTCCTTTCCTTCCTTCTTTCCTTCTTTCTTTCCCTCCTTCCTTCCTTCCTCCCTTCCTTCCTTCCTTCCTTCTCCTTTCCTTCCTTCTTTCCTTCTTTCCTTCTGTTATTTGTCCTTTCATTCTTTCATTCTTTTGAATAAGAAATGTAATTCTTTCTATCTAAAATGATCTGGATTTATCATAAACCACAAGAAATCAATATTTTTGGTTCACATATTCTCTGAAACAACACAATTCTGCTCATAAGTTGCTTCGTCACCAGTAGAAAAAGTCATTACCAAATCACGATGAAAACACTACAACTTCTCTTGGAAGGTATTCAGATTTATGTACTAGCTAATGATGTTTTGCTTACGAGATAAGATGTTGATCCAAAGAAATATGACTTTAAAAATTTACCAGGATAGGAACTATAAGTATTCAAAAAGATCAGTTCCTGGGATGCAAGAAGTGCAGCTGAAATCTAATTTGTTAGATAATGAAAAATATTGGAACAAATGAGACAATTGCCTAGTGACTACAGGAGACAACTACAAATTAAATTATATCCTCAGTCTCTAGAATAGTGAATGAGCATTAATAAGGAAGGTCTTTAAGGTTCCTTCCAAACCAAACCATTTTATGATTCTATGATTACATTATTCTATGATTTGAATGGAAATTCATGGATGGAAAAGTCTATAATCTTTTCTTCCTGAGGCCAAGGAAGTCTGGGACAGAAGATGAAGGTGAACAATGAGGCAGAAATGTGGGTAACTCACTGAGAAGAACCAGAAGAGTTACTGGAACGGATAATGTGGGATATGTGGATATCTGACTAAATACTTGTTATGTACACATTCTGTGTTCATAAACCTTGTACAAGAAAATTACTAAAGAAAGGTGATAGCTAGAGTTGGGGGAGGATAGGAAAAAATATAAATACAGCTGTTCCAAACCACAGGACAAAGAAGGGCTGTTGGAAAAGAAAGACCTATGGAAATACATAAGGTAAGATAGATGAAGATACTGTCTGGTACAGAAGAAACATGACTGAAAGACAAAAAAATCTCTGTACTGCTAAAAAGGATATAGGAATGTTGGAGAAATATCACTGTGGACTTGCCCTGTACTTATACTATTTATTAAACAGCTGTTGTTGACCACAGAAACAATTTTGAGGGGCCACGGGGACCTGTTATTTGGCCCAGTACAACTATTTTTATTTTCTTTCATTTTATAGGAATATGGAAGTGATGATAGATTTGTGACATCACAACATTCAAAATAAAGACAAAAGAGCCAGGTATATATTTGATGAGAGGACTATACTTAATCTGACCAAGGAATTCTTTGGAGACAGTCCTGGAAAAATGAGGGGTCCAGGAGAGTTGGTTGCTTTTCAAGGGTCACATTTTCTAAGTTCAAGAACAGTCCATCCTGACATGGAGGAAGCCAACTAAAGACAGAAGGAGGCCTACATGGATTAACAAGGAGCTCATGACAGAACTCACACGTTAAAGACAAATATGCAAGATGTGGAAGCCAGGTCTGATCCCTCAGGAGAGTTACAGAAAAAAATGAGAGTGCAGGTACAGTGTTAGGAAAGCCAAGGCCCACTCGGAATTGAATCTGGCAAGGGATGTGAAGGGCAACAATAAGGGGTTCTGAAGGTGTATCTACAGCAAAAGAAAGACCAAAAAAAAATGGGGGCTCACTGTTGAATGTGAGC
>NC_137694.1:186036810-186060069 GCF_964034855.1 Anser brachyrhynchus | reverse complement strand
TGTTAAGAGGGAGTCCGTAGTGGCAGTGACATAAAGTGTTTCACAATAGGACTGAGCACAATGATGTGGTTTCTCAACCAACACACTACTACATTTTGGAATTTTGGTACTTTAGAAATACATTTTGGCTGAGGGTATTGTGTTGTGTGAAGTATAGAAAGATAATAGAAAGCTTCATGTGAGCAGTCCATCAGGAAAGGCTAAATGTGGTAATTTGGGTGCAGTCTCTAATGGGAAGAAGCTGGCAGGGAACCTGAAGAAATCCACTGATATTTGTGTTGTTTACAATATTGCAGATGAAACACTAAGCCAGGTACACTCCTGAGGAACTGCAACTGCAGGTAACCCACACCGGGTGGGGACACTGAGAAAGAGTGGCAGGAAAACATGAAGGAGCAGAGATTGGCAGAAACAAAGCAGCAAGCCGAAAAAGGGGCAGAAAGAAGCCATAAGGCAAACGCCCCAAAGGTCTGAGCTGCCTACCACCTCCCCCAGAGGCACTGGGAAGGACTGGAAGTAATTCATGATGAAAATAAAGGAAAGTGAGCTTGGGAATGGGGGAGGACATGTCTGATTTAAAATGAGCCTGGGGAAGTATGCATACATGAACTATTTTACATTTTAAAGCACACAGACTCCCCTCTACCAAAAACAATGTCAAGCCATGGACTTTCTGTCTCCTGCTAGCTTGACTTCCTGAGATACTTTAGGTTTGATTTTAAAAGAAAAGGATAGATGTGCATATATGTATGTGTGTGATTTGCATAGTCAGAGAATATCCTGAGTTGGAAGAGACCCACAAGGATCATCAAGTCCAAATCCTGGCTCCACACAGGACCACCCAAAAATCAGACCATGTGTTTGAGAGCGTTGTCCAAACACTTCTTGAACTCCAGCAGGCTTGGTGCCATGACCACTGCTCTGGGGAGCCTGTCCCAGTGCCCGACCACCCTCTGGGTGCAGAACCTTTCCCTAACACCCAGCCTGACCCTCCCCTGTCCCAGCTCCATGCCGTTCCCTCGGGTCCTGTCGCTGTCCCCAGAGAGCAGAGCTCAGCGCCTGACCCTCCGCTCCCCTCGTGAGGGAGCTGCAGGCCGCCATGAGGCCTCCCCTCAGCCTGCTCTGCTCTGGGCTGAGCAAACCGAGAGACTTCAGCCGCTCCCCATACACGTTGGCCTCCAGACCCTTCACCATCTTTGCAGCCCTCCTTTGGCCACTCTCTGGTAGCTTTATGCCCTCCTTACAGTGTGGCACTCAGAACTGCACACAGTGCTCAAGGTGAGGCCGTACAGCGCAGAGCAGAGCGGGACAATCCCTTCCCTCGGCTGCTGGCAGTGCTGGGCCTGATGCACCCCAAGGTACGGTTGGCCCTCCTGGCTGCCAGGGCATGCTGCTGGATCGCGTTCAACTTGCTGTGACCAGAACCCCCTTTCTGTGGGACTGCTCTCCAACCCCTCATCCCCCTTGTGTACATATAGCCAGGGCATGCACTGTCCCAGGTGCCGAATCCAGCACTTGCTCTTGTTAAACTTCATGCAGTTGGTGATAGCCCAGGCCTCTAATTAGTCAAGATCTTTCTGCAAGGCCTCTCTTCCACTGAAAGAGTTAACAGTTCCTCCTAATTTAGTATTGTCTGCAAACTTAATTGGTATGCACTCAACTCCTGTGTCTAGATCATTTATAAAAACATTGATGAGAACTGGCCCTAAAATGGAGCCTTGGAGAACCCCACCGTTGACTGGCTGCCAACCTGTTGTAACCCCTTTTGCTATAACCCCTTACAGCCTAACCTATCAGCCAATTGTTCACACATTGTATTATGTATTTGTCTAGCTGTATCCTGGACATTTTGTCCAGAATGATACTGTAAGAAGGAAGCTTTCCTAAAGGGAACCCAAGGTAGTGCTACCATGTAACTGTGTTTCTCCAGTTTCTTTTCCCTATGTGAATATATATATATATACATTTTTTTTTTCCGAAAGAATTGGATGCCTCTGGTTTTCTGCTTTTTTTTTTATCCAGCAGTCCCACTATTTCTATTGCACAGTACCTCTGATTGGGTTGCTGTGCATTTTCACAGCATATGTACAGATCACAGTACAGGATATGACGATCAGTCTGGGAAGGTTGACGTATGCTGTGTTTGTGTACATGTAGTGAATCTGATACCCTCTGACAGCATCAGATTTACTGCATGGATTTCTCATCATTCACTCAGGATGTACAGACAAGATCTGGTATTTAATTCCTACACAGGAATGACTGCCCAGAGCAATGGATGTGAATCTCAGTCAGTGTGGATTTTTTATTTATTTATTTTAATTTTAGTTCATTCTCAGACTGCTGCCACCCAGAGAAGAGTGAATGTGGGCAGACTTTTACCTGCCATCACAGGACCTTATTTCTTTGCCTAAGCCCTATCAAGAATGCTCTTTGAGAATTGTTGAGGAACTGGTTGCATAGTCCTTGAGAACGCTGATCACTGCTAATTAGGTTAAACACTATGTGATAGATCATATCAGGTATCCTCTTAAAAAAAATTTTTTTTTTCCTTCCTTTTTTTTCCTTTTTCCTCCCAGGATATTGGCTGCTCAGAATGGTGCCTGTTGCCAGTGCTGCTGAGCTTCAGAATCATAGACTGTATCCACTGGCTTTTCATCCTCTATGTGTTTCTTTTTTCTTTTTGGTTTTATGAGTTTGGCTGATCCTGTTCTACAACTCCAGTTAAATAAAGTACTTGGGAAGAGAACTGACAATGGTCTTATGGTAAGTAAAGCACATTTTGGAATGAATATCACTTATTTTTAAAGAGAATATAAGAAGTTCTTCATTCTTACTATTTAATTGGCATCGGTATGTACTAGAAATTGACAGACCCATCTTAATTTATTCCAGACTGCAGAAAAATGTTTCTATCTAAAGTAATGTACTCTATAGGAAAAATGACTCAAATCTTTATAACTTCTATGTGGAGTATTTTTAACATGAGGTAATTCAGGATCATATTATGCTTAGGAAAATCCACTGTACTGTTATCCTGAACTTTCTGCCATGGGAGTCAACAACTAAATTCAGTAGGTCTGTAAATCTGTACAGAATCCATAGTTTCAAATAAAAATCCAGGATGACCCAAATGGGGTTTGGTTTTCTGAATGGGGACATTACAGCAGCACAACCTGAAAAGCTAAGATGTGGTTGTGAAATCAGGGCCTGGTTACAAGCAAGCTAGAGAGGGAAAATATAAGCTAAATTGGTTAGCTAGAAACAGAGTCAAAAGGCACTTTGTGCAGCTATCTTTAGGCACAGTGCAAGAGGTCAGCATGGGCTAAAAAAAGTCACAAAACAATGTGATGTAAGATGGAAGGCGGCTCTGCTGTGAATAGGGGATGTACCCAATGTCCTCCTGAGGTCCCTTCCCACCGGTCTATGAGTCTGAGAACATACAAAGACACACTGCTTCCCAACTGATATAAGAAATGAAGTTTACAGATAGTCAGATGTCTCTACAGGGAACTACATTTAGCTATCCATAACTATTTTGTCTGTGTGTGAGAAGCCAGAATTGTTTCCTGGCTTTCCTTCTTTCTATTGCACAGTGAGGAAGCTGGGCTGATGCAAGGACTGTCTGAGAAACTTTTATTGAGTGGTCCCAGTTAGAGCTGGTCCAGGCCTTGGGACAGATCGTTAGGGTCCACCAAGGCACTCTGTCTCACACTGAAACAGATATTAATGACATTTCATGTGCCCCAATTGCAACCTTACAGCATTTTCAGAGCTGGACTCCTTTGAAGGAATCCTTTAATATGTTGTTTGCAACAGACAGCAAACCATTTCTAGATTCTAACAATGAAGTATATAGATCAAGGTTTGGTACTAACACTGTGTTTGCGTCAGGTTTTACAGTGTAAACCTGGCGAATTGATCCCTTATGTTACTTCGCTGCCACCAGAAGAGTTACACTTAAGTTGTATCTCCATTCACAACATCTTTAAGCAAGTTACAATATTTTATAAATCATATATTATGGAGTGCTTGGTGTGGAGCCTTGACAAACACATAGTCACCAGGTTGCTGCTGATTCCCCACAAAAGACACACCAGCAATGCAAATGACTGGTTTGGCATTTGGAGTGCTTTCTTTGAATAGTTTCCTCTCCACTCTCCCTCCCTCTCTGTCTCTCTCTCTCTCTGTCTCTCTCTCTCTGTATTATTTTATTTATTTATTTTTGTCAGTTTTATGTGCTCCAGCTATTACGGATAGGGGAGAACTGTTACATACCAGAAGTATCTTTTTTCTTAATTGGAAAGAGAGGGACCAGAAGGGGCAGCAAAAGAAAAACTGATTCTTACATAGCCACTAAGTCTCTTTCCTCCCCAAGTTTCTTTGTTCAGACCTTGGAGCTTTATTATCATTTCTCTGTTCACCAAATTTCATGGCAAAAGGTTGGTTCTCTCAAGCCAGGAGTCTGTCACAGGTAGAAAATATTGAATTTAATCCAACCTTCTCTTCTTCAATATTTAGATTTAAATCTCACTACTGGCCAAAAATGCACAACGTTGTTAATACAGTTTTTGATTTAGTAACCAATTAGTCCTCTGAGAAATTATATTTTTATTTGAAGAACAGCTATCAGGGAGAAGTCAATGGTGTCTTGAAACAATTACAAAAAAGAATGTGCTGCCTATCATATGACTTTGATTAAATTGTCCAGAGAACAGTTATACCATAATAAATAAATAAATAAATAAATAATCAGCTCCCAAATACTTGGAATAACTGGTGAAGTTAGCCATCAGATTCTTAAATTAAAAGCTTATTTCTCTTTGATAATACATTAATCTGACATTCTCTGACAGGCAAAGAAAATATAAATAAATAAACCATTTATTAGGATGATACATTTGAAACAAGAAGGAAATGGAAGGTCATCTAGTTTCATTTTCTGTGTGAAATAGGTCAAACAACTTCATTCTATTCTTTTCTACTGTCCTAATATGTGTGGTTAAGACTTGTCTTTCAAGAAGACATCTATTCTTGATTTGAAGATACAAGAGTTGTCTTCACCAGAGGGCCGCACAGACATCCAGAGGGATTTTGACAGGCTGGAGAGCTGGTCTTACAAAAATCTCATGAAGTTCAACATGGAGAATTGCGGAGTCCTGCACCTAGGGAGGAAAAACTCCAGGCACCAGGACCACCCAGCTGGAGAGCAGCTTAACGAAAAAGACTGAGGCATCCTGGTGGACACCAAGACAAACAGAAGTTAGCAAAAACCTTCTGGTGCAAAGAAGGCTAGTGGTATCCTGGGATGCACTAGGCAAAGTATCACCGGCAGGTCAGAAGAGGTGATTATTCCCCTCTACTCATCACTGGTGAGGCGACACCTGGAGAACTGTGTGCAGTTCTGGGCACTGCAGTAAAAGAGACCTGGACATACTGGAGATAGTCCAACAGAGGGTCACCAAGATGGTCAGGGGACTGGAGCAACTCTCCTGTGAGGAGCAGCTGAGAGAACTGGAACTGTTCAGCCTGGAGAAGAGGAGGTTCACTGAGATCTCACCAATGTTTATAAATGCCTGAAGGAAGGGTTCAAAGAAGATAAAGCCAGGCTCTTTTCAGTGGTGTCCAGTTCCAGGGCAAGAGGCAAAGGGTGCAAACCGGAGCACAGGAGAGTCCATCAGAACATCAGGGAACACTTCTATACTGTCTGAGTGATGGAGCACTGGCACAAGTTACTCAGAGAGGTTGTGGAGCCTCTGTGCTTGGAGATCTTCAAAAGCAGCCTGGGTATGGTCCTGGGCAACCTGCTCTAGGTGGCCCTGTCTGAACAGGTCTCTTCCAACTGCAGCCATTCTCTGATTCTTTGAATCTGTGAGCTGGGAAATCTGTCACTTTCTTTGGTAATCTGTTCAAGTGATTGTTTTGTACTCATGACTACAAACATGGGCTGAGCTTGAAGTTGTCTGGACTCAATGTCCAGCCATGGGTTATTACTGTGCCTTTCTTTGCTCTGTGAAAGAAGTCTTCAGCAACCCAACACTTTCTACTATTAAAAACGACCACCACCACCACCAAACAAACAAAACAAAACTTAAATGCTCAATACTTAAAGTGTTCTTATAAAAGGGATGGAGAGGGACTCTTTACCTGTGTAGATAATGATAGGACAAGGGGGAATGGTTTTAAACTGAAAGAAGGGAGATTTAGATTGGATGTTAGGAAGAAATTCTTTACTCAGAGGGTGGTGAAGCACTGGAACAGGTTGCCCAGAGAAGTTGCAGATGCCCCATCCCAGGAGATGTTCAAGACCAGGTTGGATGGGGCCCTGGCAAACCTGATCTAATGGCTGGCATCCCTGCCTACAGGCAGAGGGGTTGGAACTATATGATATTTAAGGTACCTTCCAACCAAGCCATTCTATGATTCTATTCTATGATTCTAAAACAAAACAAACAAACAAACAAAAATACACACACACAAAAAACAAAGAAACTCTTTCTTCTCACTGGGCTGTGAGTGAATAGGTCACCTAACAAATGTCATCTACAAGTTAGTCATACAGTCGAAAATGATCTACAGCCTGCAGCTGGAGAACTGTAGTCATGGGAATGAGGAAGTGATTCAGCCACAGGCCTTACATACCTGCACTTAGAATGAGAAGAATCACTGATAAAGGTACTCCTGTGTTTCCACTGACCTTTTGAGAGAACCTTTTTGATATTTCAGTACAAACTTTTAGATGGCTAAAGCTAGGTCATATCAACATTACTCTGCTTTGTGTACATCTTTCCTCTGTCCCTAGCTGATAGAGACAAATTTACCAGGGGAAAGAAAAAAAAAGAGTTGAAGGGTTAATAAGACTTTAGTGCCCCTCAGATCATTGCTTGGTACAGGGCTTGTTTTCTGTGACCTGTGGGAGAAAGTCTGTGCTTCCCATCATACCTACCTCCACCTTGATGTCATATTTTTGGGGACTTTATCTAAGAATTATATAAAATATTTAAACTTAAGAAAAGTGTAGATTCATTTAATGGGTTTCTGTAAACTGAAAGATATTTTTTGTCCTTAGACAATAAAGCAGTTATGAGCTGCTGTAATTTGTCTGCAATTACCAGCGTTAATCTCTCTAATACATAAAAATTAATTCCTATATTTTTTGGGATGTGGAGCAAATTCCTTCCTTTTTCAGAAGGTGAAATTTTGTAATGAGTGCATCAATATAATATTGCCATTTTTTTCTCTAATTCTGACTTGGGAAATCTATAAAAATGAATACAATATTTTCAGAGTATATTTAATTCCTGTCTTTATAACAATGTTCTCCATCACTCCTGAGCCTACAGCACTGACTTTCTGACTTTTCACACATTTCCACTCATCACTGTTTTGGCATCTTTCTTAATAATGGGGCAATAAACAAACACTGCAAGAGCTGAAAGCCAACTTGCAAACTGCATTGTGAGTGACACATAGTTAGGTACCTAAAAGGTTTTTTGGAGTAAAGTTTATAGGGTAGAGCAATCCTGACAAAAGGAGATGAAGTTTCCAACTTGGGGTAATTTGCAATAGCCTGTTTCAAACAGTGGTGTTTAAAGCAGCAGTAATATTCCATACCACAGATCCAAAAAAAGGATTTTGCCAGACATCCCTGACCCGCTCAAGCCCCTCCCCCTAAAGCTGAGTCGAATCCAAATAACTCTACTGAGGAAATGAAGAATGTTTTTCACTGATTAACTAACAAGCCATAAAAAACCTACACTGTTTATTTCTCAAGTCTCAGACTCATTATGTGAGAATTTTCATGTGCTCAACAAAACAAAGAAAACATCTGTCCCTGATGGGATATGCATACACGGAGATTGTTCAGCAATAAGTAAAAATATAAACAGAAGAGAACAGAGACACATGTCCATGACATCAAAAGGTACTTCCATGTCTTTTTTTTTTTTTTTTCCATTAGAAAGAGGAAAGAAATTTCTCTTCTTCCTGCAGGGGTAGGACCTGGATATTGACCTCAGTATTTATTTATTTATTTATTTATTTATTTTTTGCCAGAATCACCTGAACAGTTCACAGATGTCATACCACATCAATTACTTTAGACCTGCTCCTGGAACTTTCCTGTACCATGAAGCTGGGACCAAGAACACAGAATCTGCTGTGCTTGTTCTGAGTTAATTGATATGTGCTAAAGATATGAGTCAAAGGCCATATTTATGTGGTAAATTTGACTAAGTCCACAAATCACATTAAAACCATGGAGGGAGATTTGATCCTGTATCCTGAAAGATCCTGAAGAATCAAGAACAAAGAAAGGAGATTCCTGCTGCAGATGAGGTGACCTGAATGAATATCTAAGTCAAGGGGCAGTCTGGAAATCAATATGGCAACAACAGGAAACAGATCTGTAAGAAAAATACACGATGACAAGAAACAAGATATGCTAATCAGAAAGAAGAATTAACTGCACCCAGATGTTTGTTGCTTGGCTAGATGATTGATTACTCAGCCCCTTTGAACATTTCATTCTGGTTTCATCACCAATCTACATTTTATACCTTCCCAGTAGGGAGCTCTGGGAGGTTTCTGGCAATTTGTAGGTTTCTTGGGAGAAGAAGAGAACTACAGAGAAGGAAAAAGTCTTTTATGGCCATGCACAATTTTTTAAGTGTCTGAGGAAAAGCATTTGTACTGAAACATCTTCAGTGTTTACAACTCTTTGCTCTACATAAATGCTTAACCCTTAGGTGCAATTTGCTTACACAGCTAAATCTAGTTATAGCGTAGCAGCGCAGTGGCTTCACAGTTTCCATAGGCTTGGTTAGTGTTTTTCCGTGTGTGATGAAGTCTCCAGAAGTAGCTTTCAAAGAATCTCACATTATTACCATGCTGTTGCTGTTTTGAACTTAGAAAATATTGAAATGTTTGATTAAATTAATATAAGCATGCCACTTTGGTTTATTTCACATTTGCCATGCATATAGAAACTCTTTAGCTTCACAATTAAATTATATCCTGTATGCTTTTTCTATTACTATTATTGGCTCCCACTGGTAAATGACTTTATTCAATCTATTTTTTATTTGGCAGTTATGTAGAAATCTATATTCCTGCCTGGTTTAACTTTTCATTAATTCTTTCATGAGTTTGTTTGCTCGTGCACACACAAATCTCCAAGTGCTTTCTGAAAGACCAGTACAGAGGGCTCACAGTTAATACCAATTGTCCAGAGCAAAGCCTCTTTTACAAGTTGACATCTCAGAGCTTCTTTACAGCAGATCTTTTACTCAGTTCACTAAACAACAAATTTATCAACTACCCAAAATAAAGGTGTTTTCTCCTCACTCACAAGATATAGTCTCAAAGACTAAGATGATGTATCATACAGTTTAGTAAACACCTACTGTTTTCCTCTCTAGTCAATCTAAAAAGACAGATGACTTTAAAGGTTTACATGGTGATTGCTTACCCACCATGTCTAAGACTGAGCGTTCCCTGAAGACTTTGACACTGCTTTATCTTATTGGATGAATTATATAAAGATTTTCAGAGAAAATGAATTAAACCAGAAGCCTGACTTTTTCCTTAGGTCTTAAAATTAAACCAAAGACTTGATTTGTTCCTATGTTAAGCATTGAAGAGATAAGAAATAGGCTCCTGTCCTGTCTTCTCCTGTACTGTCCTTGCTCTTGCCCTCACCATGTGTAAGAAATCAAACAGTGAAGGCAGGAAACCAGTGGTAGAGCGAGGTCCTGCTAGTCAAACTGAGATGTAAGAAGGAGATGTACAAGCAGTGGAAGCAGGGACATGTGGTCTGGGAAGAGTACAGGGATGCTGTCCAGATGTGCAGGGATGGGATCAGGAAAGCCTAGGCATGGATGGAATTGAGCTTGGCGAGGGATGAAAAGAATAACAAGAAGGGATTCTATAGGTACATTGGTCAGAAAATAAAGGCCAAAGAGAGTTCACCCCACCAATAAATGAGAAGGGAGAACTGGTAACAGCACACATGGAGAAGGCTGAGGTACTCAACAACTTATTTGCCTCAGTCGTCACTGCCAGTGAGGCTTCCCATGTCTCTTGAGTACTGAACCTCTGGGCAAGGGCTGGGGGAGAAAAGTCTCTCCTACTGTAAGCAAAGAGCAGGTTTGAGACCACCTGATGGAAATGAACAAGTACAAGTTTATAGGGCTTGATGACATCTGTCCCAGGGTCCTGAGGGAACTGGCTGATGTAGTTGCCAAGACATTCTCCATCATATTTTAAAAATCCTGGCAGTCAGGTGAAGTCCTGGTGACTGAAAAAAAGGAAACATCACTCCCATTTTTTTTTTTTTAAAGGTCAAAAGGAGGACTCTGGGAACTACAGACCAGTTATCCTCACCTCTGTGACTGGGAAGATCACGGAACAAATCCTCCTGGAAGCAATGTCAAGGCACGTGCAAGACAAAGAGGTGATCCAAGACAGCCCACATGGCTTCACCAAGGAAAAGTTGTGCCTGACAAATCTGGTGGCCTTCTGTGTTGGATTGACTGCATCAGCTGACAAGGGGAAGAGTGACTGATGTCATCATCTACCTGGACTTCTGCAAGGCTTTTGACACAGTCCCACATGACATCCTGATCTTAAAGTTGGAGAGATATGGATTTGATGGGTGGGCCATTCAGTGGATAAGGAATTGGCTCAATGGAAGCACCCAGAGAGTGGTGATCAATGTTCAGGTGGAGGCTGGTGATAAGTGGTGTCCCTCAGGGGTCTGTCTTTGGACTGGTGTTTAATATCAATGGGATTTAATGCACCCTCAGCAAGCTAGCAGATGATACCAAGCTGAGTGGTACAGTCAATGCAATGTAAGGAAGGGACCATCCAAAGGGACCTGGAAAAGCTTGAGAAGAGGGCCCACATGCACCTAATGAAATTCAACAAGTCTAAGTGCAAGGTTCTTCATCTGGGTCGGGACAATCCAAGACATAAGCACAGACTGGGAGATGAATTCACTGAGAGGCAGACCTGTGGAGAAGGACTTGGGGGTTCTGGTGGACAAAAAGCACAGCATGAGCCAGCAGTGTGTGCTTGCAGCCCAGAAGACCAACTGCATCCTGGGCTGCGTCAACAGAAGCATGGCCAGAAGGTGGAGGGAGGGGATTGTCCCCTTCTACTCTGCCCTTGGGAGGCCCCACTTGGAGTCCTGCATCCAGGTCTGGGGCTCCCAGCACAAGAAGTATGTGGATATATTAGAGAGGGTCCAGAGCAGGGACATGAAGATGTTCAGAGAGATGTAGCACCTCTCCTATGAAGAAAGGCTGAGAGAGCTGAGAGAGCTGAGTTCATCCTGGAGAAGAGAAAACTCCAGGGATACCTCATTGTGGCCTTTCAGTACTTAAAGGAGGGTTATGAAAAAGATAGAGACTTTTTACATGGGCAGCTAATTATAGAACATGGGGTAAAGGTTTTAAACTAAAAAGGGGTAGATTTAGATTAAATTTTAGGAGGAAATTATTCACTCAGAAGGTGCTGAGGCACTGGAACAGGTTGCCCAGAGAAGTTGTGGATGTCTCCTCCCTGAAAGTGTTCAAGGCCAGGTTGGATGGGGCTATGAGCAACCTGCTCTAGTGGGTGGCATCGCTGTTCATGGCAGGAGGGTAGGAACTAGATGATCTTTAAGGTCCTGTCCAACCAAACGCATTCTATAATTCTATGACTCTATGATCTATTCCTGAGCCATATTATTGATATTTGATGTGATACTTGGTATGATGATAGCAAATGTGTTATATTTAGATTTATTTTATGGATGGGAAATGCTTTTAGTGCTTCTGACACATCTGAAAAGCTGGTAGATCAGTGATATATTTATACTGTACTTGGAAATAATTTTAGGCAAAAAGGTTTGATTATTATGTGTAAGGGTGAGAGCTTCTGCATAACTCACATGAACGGTCAAAAATACAAATATGACTATACTTAAAAATATATATATTATGTATATATATATATACTTAAATATATATACTTTCAGTATTCCTCACTTTTTCCATCAAGTACTCTGTCTGACTCAATCAAACCAAACAAAATTCACAGAAAGATCACTGCAGGCAAGGAAAAGCCTGTGCAGCATGGAAAGGTGAAAAATGTAAGTGGAAAAGCCTGGTGCAAATATTTACGCTTGTATCCAGGAATCCGTGGCTTTAGTCTGCTTCCAACTTCTACGTTAAGATTAAAACAAAATATACACAACATGCTTTGGGCTGTAAGATCTGAGACATCCCTCTCTCCCCCCCCTCACCCTCCCATTCCTGACAAACCAAAACAAAAGACAACCTTAGTCTGCTTTAAAAAAAGGGAAAGAAACTATATCTAGATGGCCTTAATAGGCAAAATTCTGAGAAAAATGTAGATTTTCTTCAGCAGAAGTTTGAATATTTCAACCAACTTACCAAATATTTAACGGAATTTTTCGTTAGATGCTTTCTGTTGCCTTTCTCCCTAACTTGGGTCAGAGTCCACTAGAATGGAGGTAACAAACTGCTGTTCACTAAAGAAGGCAGGTAATCTGGTTGAACCTATCTTGGTTTTTGACAGTTGAGTAGGATCTATTCTAGAAATCAGGAGATATAAGGTTCTTACATTATCTCACATATGACCTCTAGTCAAAGCTATTTAATGATTAAATACTTGTTTTCTTTCTTTCACAGTTCCTGTTCTTTCACAGTTTATCTGTTCTGTCTACTCTGACTCAAAGATCTTTGAAATAAAACTTGTCTCTGCAAATGGCGTGTAAAGTCATTGGTGAAATGTTCTGGGAACTGTGCAGTGAAAAAGATTTTCTTTAGAAAATGATAATTCACTACACTAAAATGTTTTCCTAGATACATTAGACTTGCAGCAAAACTTTCACATACAAAAAACAAAAACAAACAAACAAACAAACAAAAACGATAAAAAAATCTAATTGCTAATTTATATAATTTTCCTGGTCAAAGGCAGAAAATAAGAAAGATTGAACAACTAATAGCTGAAAAGGTAAAATATCCCTTTTGGTCTTATACCAGCAACTTGACAATGGTCTTCCACATCACAGACAATGTTGCCTATTCTCTCTCTTGTTTTCTGTTCCTAGAATTGCAGCAGTTTGCAGGAGTAAATATGCATGGGTCTTGGGAATAGGACCAAGATCTCTCACACATTAGGCAATTGCCATAACTACTAAACTGTGAGTTCAATCTCTTGACAGTTTCTTGCCTTTTTTTTTTTTTTTTTTCTTGCTTGGCTTTTTCTTCTTCCTGTGGGGGAAAAAAGAAACAAAACAAAACAAAACAACCTTCAAACACTATTCAGTTTGTCTTGATGAGGACTAGGAACATTTCTCTAAGCTCATAAAGTTTTGTGAGTTGGGAAAACACTTTCCAGGCAAACTCTGTTACAAGTTCCTATGCATTCGGTAGTACAAATAAGTGTTTTCACTAAATCACTGTATTCTGTTGTGACAGACCTAAGGTTTTTGGGTCAGGAAGTACAACTTGTATCAGAGGCCATTATATGTTGAAATGGGAAAACCTCTGGGAATCCTGGAAGTTAAACTATGCAACTGAAACTCCTACTTAACAGAACCTGTAAAGCTGTATGTGTGTCCATGCTGACTAACCCTATACCTCTCTCCTTACTTAGCACTGCCAGATGTCCCAATAGTCATGAGTCCCAGTTTTAGTCCTCTGTCCCAGTGAAAATGCTGAGTTTTACTGCTTATGTCCTAGCAACATGGCTACTGTCTGCAAACTGGTATTTACAATTGCTGCCCTCACTGGGCAAAGCTAATCACGAGGGAGTAAGAAGGGTTTGAGTTGCCTAAATCTAGATGTGAAGAATCCCCTTGCTCCAGTGGTGAATCATCATTTTCATGTACAGAGCTAGCACTGAGATGTGATACTAGCACTCTAGCTAAAATTAGCAAATTATGCTGTCATGGTTTTCGCTGGGATAGAGTTAATTTTCTTTGTATAGGCTCATATGATGCTGTGTTTTGGATTTTTGATGAAGGTAGTGTTGATAATACAGCGGTATTTTAGCTGTTGCAGAGCAGAGCTCACACAGAGCCAGGACTGTTCTGCTCCTTGTGCTGCCCAGCCAGCCATGAGTATTTGGGTGCAAGAGGAGCTGGGAGGGGACACAGACAGGACAGCTGATCCAGGCTGACCAAAGGGATGTCCCATACTATAAGGCATCATATTCAGCAACAAAATCTGGGGTAAATAAGGAGGAAGGGGGAGATGTTTGGAGTGATGACATTTGTCTTCTCAATAAAGCTTTATTTGTGATGAGCCCTGCTTTCCTGGGAGTGGCTGAATACCTGCCTGCTGACGGGAAGTAGAAAATGAATTCCTTGTTCTGTTTTGCTTGAGCATGCAGCTTTTGCTTTGCCTAGTCAACAGTCTTTATCTCATCCTATGAATTCTCACACTTTTACCTTCCTGGTTCTCTCCCCGGTCCCACCTGAAGAGAGTGAGTGAGTGGCTGAGTGGAACTTGGCTGCTTGCTGTGGTTAAACCACAACAGATATTAATGTGCGTAATCTGCAAATACAAAAATCCTTCCCAAATGAGTAAGAAATGTAAAGGTTCAGCTGGGGATAAGCTAGAACACAATGAACAAATGAAAATTTTGTGGTCATGTTACTTACTGAACTACTCAAAATACTCAGATTTAGTCGCAAGACAAATATGTCAGTCTACAGAAGACAGACCAAATGAAAGAAAATGGACATATGATTCAGTAGTGTGAGAGCCACCTAATTTTGTGAGGTGACTATTGAAAATATTGCTTTCCAGTGTGCCACTGTGCAAGGTAAACTCCAGATTAATATTAGAGTGCACTGAATTTTGTTATTGAAAGAGCTTTTTTTCTGTTTACATCCGATGGGAGTATTTTTTCAGTGTAAAGGAAATCTTGCTTTATCAATCTTGCTTTAAAAGGAAAAATAAAACAAAGCAAAACAAAACCAAACCAAACCACCACCACAGAAACAACAAAAAACAGAAACCAAAGCCTGTATTTTTGTTCAGTTCCAACTTTGGTTGGTTCATTGCTTTCTAGTTTCATTCAAAAGTTCCTTTACTGAAATGTTTCACCTGAATGTGGAGAGGTAGACTTAGAAACAATTCAGAAATGATAAATTAATAAAATATATATTTAAATAAATAAAATAAAAATTAATAAACCAAACACAAACACGTTTTTTTTCTACTTAGGCAATCCAGGGTAGTGAGCTTTCTGTGCTTCCTCCTCGCTGCCCTCAGGATCATAAATGGCACCATTTCAACGTCACTGGTCCTCAAAACAGAGGACTTCAACCCCGCATCTCAAAATAACACCCTTTTCTGTTTCAGTAGTCTCCTGGGGTATACAAGAAATACAAAACAGTCCAACCAGAAGCACTTCTCCATGCTGAGGGAATCAGTAAATGGAAGAAGTCTGGGATTGAACTGAGGGATCAGCCCTCAGTTTGCAAATCCTTTTCTTAGACTTGACTGTGCACTGGGACACTCATATCCAGTAGGATTCATTCTCTTCTACTTGTTTTATATCTGTCTCAAGGATAGGAGGGATCAGAAGTTGCAGGCTGTGATCCCATATCTTCACCTTTGGACATTATTCATGAGCTGTGAGTACAACTCACCAAGTTCAAGGCCCTGCTTATATAGGTAACAACTTCTGATGTAAGATTTTGCAAGATCAGGCCCATCTGGGTCTTTTAGTCAGACTCAAATGATCCACAGCTATACACTGTGGCATTTATAAAAGCTATAAGAATTTATTAAACATATCTATTTTTAAAAGACTTACACAGAAATGGAAAACACCTTTATGTCATCTAGTCCATGTCGTTGCCAAAGGGGAATTGCTCCCTCAAGTATAATTTCTGGGATTTGGAATAGATTTCCAAGGTTTCCTCCTGCTATCTTCTTTTGAAAGGTATCCCAGGACTTCAGCCATAAATTTCAGATTGTAAACTAAAACTTGATGTTTCCAAGGTACTCAGACTGCTGATCTTTCTGGAAATATTGTTCCATTTTGGACTATGTTTCTGTGGTAGCTGGAAAAGAGAAATAGCCATTATTATATTTTGAAGATGATCATGTTTCTGAAATTAAAAAATGGAACCTTCTATTTTAGCAGTGTTTTTTAATGCTGTCAAATGAATAATCTCCCGCATTTGGTCACCTTTCTGTAACGTTTCTGATGTGGGCTGAAAAAAGTACACATCCAAGGCAGAACTGTGGATCAAAGAAGTGCTGGTATTCATTGTAGCCCTCTTTCACTTGCTCACCTCCTCTCCTTTCTGTCAACCTTAAAAAGAATTGAAGAGAGGTGTAAAGACATCCAAGTAGAGATTAGTTTAAAAACAGTGTCTTAACCTCTGGTTCTTTTGCTGTTATATGATTACTTTCCGCAAGTTATGGTCTTGGTAAATGGCTGCAGGGAAAACCACACTGCCTGTATGACTGGACAGACGTGCAGTGGTGCTAAGGTCTCTGTTCTCCGTCAAACCTCGCTGATGTTAATCATGTTGAAAGAAATTGGAATAAAAGGGTAAAGGAAAGGTTCAGGATGCTAAGGTGTAGCATGAAAAGCTGGGTTTACCTAAGTAAGCTGGAACATAGGCTTTTCTCCTTGTAAAATGGCTAGCTTACATTTCTTCTGAAACTCCACTTTTCTCTTGGTAGTGTTTTTCTTTCAAATTCAGTTTTCTGTCTTCTCTTCCTTGAACATTTTTACATTTGGAAGCTTGGCTACTTCCATTAGTTTATAAAAGGTTTATCTAAACATTAGAGTGCTTAAACTTCTTTGGGAGTGTCAGTATGATTTTCTAGAAACAAGGTTTTCTTAATGCTTTCATTCTTATTACATATTGATCTTTTTCATTTTTTTTTTTATTACCAATATAAAAATCAACTCTTAACTACTAAACATGAGATTCTAGTTTATTCTGCAGCTTGATTTGGCAACAGCTATCCTTATTATTCTCATATTCAGTCTGTCTCATCAATTTTCTGGGTAGCTGGGCCCAAAGAGTTGTGGTGAATGGAGTTAAATCCACTTGGAGGCTGGTCACTAGTGGAGTCCCCCAGGGCTCAGTACTAGGGCCAGTTCTCTTCAATATCCTTATTGATGATCTGGATGAGGGGATCAAGTGCACCCTCAGTAAGTTTGCAGACAACACCAAGTTAGGTGTGTGTGTCGATCTGCTCAAGGGTAGGAAGGCTCTGCAGGAGGATCTGGGTAGGCTGGACCAATGGGCTGAGGTCAGCTGTATGAAGTTCAACAAGGCCAAGTGCCGGGTCCTGCACCTGGGGCGTAACAACCCCAAGCAGCGCTACAGGCTGGGAGATGAGTGGTTGGAAAGCTGCCTGGCAGAGAAGGACCTGGGAGTACTGGTTGATAGTCGGCTGAATATGAGCCAGCAGTGTGCTCAGGTGGCCAAGAAGGCCAACAGCATCCTGGCTTGCATAAGAAGCAGTGTGGCCAGCAGGTCTAAGGAGGTGATTGTCCCCCTGTACTCGGCTCTGGTGAGGCCGCACCTCGAGTACTGTGTTCAGTTTTGGGCCCCTCACTACAAGAAGGACATGGAGGTGCTTGAGCGAGTCCAGGAGAAGGGCGACCAAGCTGGTGAGGGGTCTGGAGAACAAGTCTTACGAGGAGCGGCTGAGGGAGCTGGGCTTGTTCAGCCTGGAGAAGAGGAGGCTCAGGGGCGACCTCATCGCTCTCTATAGGTACCTTAAAGGAGGCTGTAGAGAGGTGGGGGTTGGTCTATTCTCCCACATGCCTGGTGACAGGACGAGGGGGAATAGGCTAAAGTTGCGCCAGGGGAGGTTTAGGTTGGATGTTAGGAAGAACTTCTTTACTGAAAGGGTTGTTAGGCATTGGAATGGGCTGCCCAGGGAGGTGGTGGAGTCACCATCCCTGGAGGTCTCTAAAAGACATTTAGATGTAGAGCTTAGTGATATGGTTTAGTGGAGGACTTGTTAGTGTTAGGTCAGAGGTTGGACTCGGTGATCTTTGAGGTCTCTTCCAACCTAGATGATTCTGTGATTTTGTGACTTCATTGAAGGCCATGCTAAAGTCAAGATATACAGCATCCACTGCTGTGTCCTTGTCCAGTGTTTGCATCTGGCAAAGGCAATTAGGCTGGTCAGTAGTGATTTACTGACTGTTCCCAGTCACCTTCATGTGCCTGAAAATGGCTTCATGGAAGATTTGCAACACAATCTTCCCAGGAACACGAAACATAGCAGATTGGAGTTTTCCAGATTCTCCTTTTTCCCTTCTTAATGACAGATGCAATCTTTTCCTTTTTTTTTTTTTTTTTTTTTTTTTTTAAGCGATCAGTAACTTCCCCTGTTCACCATGATGTTTCAGAAATGGTAGAGTGACATGCAGTGACACTGGCCAGCTCCTGCAGCATCCTTGATTGCATCCCATCTGGTCTCATTGTTTTGTGCACGTCCAAGTGGTTAGAGCTTCACTCTTACAAATTCTTCTAGCAGTTTTACGGCACTGGGAGGCCAGAGGCCAAGTCTTACCTATGAAAACAGGCTTTTGCCGTATCTTTTGCCACTAGATCTTGTTTCTCATTGACCAATTTTTTCCTAACCTTCTTTTTGCTATCAGTGTACCTGCAGAAGTCCTTCTTTGCCCTTTACATCCCTCTAAAGTTTTAAGTCCAGCTAATTTGACTTCCCTAATTGCATCCCTTCACACTTGGGCCATGCTTCTATACTCCTCCTGGGTAGCCCAATCTCCTTTCACCTTCTGTAGTCTTTTCTTTTGTGTATGACTTCAGTCAGGAGCTCTCTGTTCATCGAGGTTGGCCTTCTGCCACACATGCTCAAGTTTCTGCACACTGGAATGTACTCTCAGCTGGCAGCTGCCCTCTCTTGCTTACAGAGAGACAAATATCTACTGGTCTGACCCTTCTTTGATTTTAACATTTTGGATTATGCAAACAGAGCTTAGAGAAGAGGAAATTCATTTCTAAAATCACAATGGTGTGAAATTTTGGACATTTTAAAAGCACCTAAACCCAGAAGAAAACAGATTTCAGACAACTGGAGACAAGAAGCAATTTAAAATATCTGTTTCCTCTTTCAAATAGAAGATGTAGAGCAACCAATGCTTTATTATTATTGTATTAACAGTAGTCTAGAAATGCCTGAAATGCCTAGAAATGCCTATCACAAAGCATACTCCAGACTGAATTCAGTTTCAGCTATTCTAAAAGTAAAAAAAAAGTATTTTTTTCAAATGTTTGAATGGTGTTTGTACTGACTGGATTTGCTGATGTCAAAATGGTTGACATTGATGAGTGTATTGTACTTCACATTCTGTATGTGATCACATTTAAGTTAATTGCACAAAATGGAACCAGTATAGAATCATAAAATCATAGAATCATAGAATATCCCGAGTTGGAAGGGATCCAAAAGGATCATCGAGTCCAACTCCTGACACCACACAGGTCTACCCAAGAATTCAGACCAATTCAGCACATAGAATGCACCTATTTGAAATGATTCTTTCAACCTAACAATACTCAGCTCACACCTAGAAGTAATAGAAATGAGAGATTCAGAAAATTTAGGATTCAATCATGTCATATATTTCCTTGGCAATACAGGTTTGCCTGCTAGACTTACTGGTGTCTACTTCAACTGCAGATATACTGCAAGCTAAAAATAGAACCAATGCTATAAATTCAGAAGACTTTTTTTCTTAATGTTATCTGATGATGTTTCATCTGAATCTTTTAAAAAACTACAGTCCCGAACAGAAAGCAAAAGGAACAAAGGTAAATCTATTGAAATAAATATGCGCAGAGGAGAAAAAAGAGAAAGCAATCCAAACAAACAGCCCTATGTATGGGACTCTTTTCATGACGCACGTCTGAAACTTACATAATTTAAATAGGTCTGATGTCTCTTATACTGGGTAGCAGTTTATGGAGTCAGGTGCTCCATCAAAGATAACAACAAACTGAATCCTTCAAAGCAGCTGATGTATTAAACACTCTGTCTATAAGTAGTTTTATAAGCAGAGATGCCCTTGCTCTCATCAGTCCTAAAATGGATGGTGTTCAAAAGCAAGTTTTGAAAATGTTCATATCTGTATGTTTTACGGCATATATTTGTACCTTTTACCTTATTTCCACGGACCATGTCCTAGCAGCAAAGCTGGCTTAAACCGCTCCTGCCCTCTTCCCCTGCCTCCATGCTTATTCCTGTCCCTTTATTATCTCATGGTGTAGAGATGCTTATGGCACAATGTATGTGTTAATTAACAACAACTAAAACAATGCTATTTTTTACCCTTTGGTACTTTTAATCTGTTCCTTGTGTCAGTGCCTCTCACAGTCTGACAAATAGTTGTACAGTACAACTGACAGGGATTGCATGGGAGGAAGTAGGAATACTTCTGGGTAAAGGTGGAGAGAACCATTTACATAAGAGCTGCCAAGGGAAACATCCACCAAACCACAGCTAAAGCCACGTGATTTCCATCAGGGCTGAATCAGGCAGGTTGCCATATACGCTGTCAGAAGTAGTCCTGCTTCTGAGGAAAGCTTGTAAAGTAAAAGCAAAGAGAGATGAAAGGCTCTAGTGTCCTGCTTCACTGAAGAGGACTGGGGTATAACTCCCAAATGCTGATAGCTATCATAGCTACCATAGTGCTGAACATCACAGCCCTTTATTTTGCAACTGCAGTGAATGTAACACATTTCTGGTTAGATTTACTCTCTTGCAGCAATGGGGCTTGCTCGGCACAGTGGGAAGGAAACTCCCTGGAGAAAACTAAAAAAAAAAAAAAGTAAAATCTCATTCACGATAAGTACAAAATGAAAAGAATAGGAAATTTCCCTACAGATAGGGTGTGACAGATAAAAATATCCCTCTAACTGAGAGTAAACTTCCCTTGAAAGCAGAAGGATTACATATACAGTTTACAACCACAGGAAAAAAGGCACAGACACTGACCTGTTTTCCCTGTATACTTTGCTTACCTTGTGCCATCCATTCTGCAAAAAGGTTCACACAGTGGTGATGAATGTTTCTGAGAGTGAGGAGAAGGGAAAAAGAATGAGCAAAATGGGCTTGCTGAGCTCAGTGTGGAGAGCAGAGCTCGGCTTCAGGGAAGTATGGCCAACGCGTGGCTTGAAAAATATATTTCCAATTGCCAGTTTGATTGCACTGGTGCAGAATGGCCCAACATCAGTTTTATTTTGAGCTCCACGTGGTAAGAAAGGAGAATAGTTAAACCCACATATATTCCATATTTAATTGGGCTTTTTAAAATTTTATTTTATTTTTATTTTTTCTAGTAGTCTCTTATGAACCCTATGGCCCTATGAAATCAGATTTGTTATGGACCTTCAAAAAATATGGATTCCAACTCAGAGAAAGACCTGAGAAAACTCTTCAGGTTAAAGCAAAAGAAATAGCTTGCCAATAACTTTTATTCTATTTATACCTTCATTTATGGGAAGTGACTGCTAATATTCTTTTTATTTATTCTTTTTATCATGGGCAGGATACTTCAACTATATGTTAGGGTTTAAGTAACTGTTTTGGCATGAAAAATGCATTCTGACATATTGAAAAGTGTACATTTTTGAAAATATTGATTACTACATGATCTCTTTCTGGACCCAAGTTCAGAGTGTACAGCTAAAAAGTACTAACTGATTCAAAATTTCTTATTAATGTAACTTTTATAATTTAGTTCATAAAATGACAGACTAATACAATTTTGCTTGAGATCTTGCTGAATTTTAAGAAATATATTCACGTGATTTTTATTCACATGTTCCAGGAAGGACATAAACATACATTCTTATTCTTATTCATACATAAACATACATTCTTATTCTTTTAATTGCTTACTTTATTCAAAAAGATTCAGGAAATTCCAGAAGACGTTCTGCTCTTTGTTATCCAAAAAACAGACAGAAAAGTCAGAGGAGCTCCTGGTCATAAAACACCCAAACATGTTTATACTGATTAATAAAGGCAGCTTACACAAATCTTACCTAGCTTTATGTTTTCGTTGCATTTTCTTTTACATTGTGTCTTGGAAAAACTGTGTAGACCCTTACCTTGTAGGAAATACTTCCTAGAAATCTTTGTCAAAATTCTCTCAAATCTGTCAAAACTTTCTTCCCCTCAGCACCCTTTTTTTGCTGAACTCTCTGGAACTGCCTGCAATGATATCAAATGTGAGAAATTGCAGTGTGGGGAGACAAAAGCAGAAGACATTTTTTTCAAAAAATATGGGTGCATCTCCAGAAGCTTTTCTTCAACACTGAATAGCAGTAGTTAGTAGGTATAATAATAATAATAGTAGTAATAATAATAAACATTACTTTCATCATTATCATCATCATTGTCATCATCATCAAGAAAATTAGCTTCATAAGGCATTTGCATTTTAGAAGAGATTTTGCAGTGGTGAAATGAGAAAGACACTACAGTTTTGCTTAGCAGTGAGAAGGGAAGAGGGAACTTGCCATCCGAGCCTTAAACTATCTTGTAAAGAAATGTTTTTCTTACTTCTTTCCTATTATTTTTAGTTTAAATCTACTCAAAAGATGCAAAATATTTTCTTATTGAAAACTTCAAACTTTAATAACAAAACTTTACCATCTATAAATGCAATCTAAATAACTCACGGATCAAGAAAAATATTGGTGTCCAGAAACATTCTGTGGGACCTCTACATTCCTTGAAGAAAATTTATTTTTCCTCTTAGGGGTGTGAACTTTTTTGATTTATACAGTAATTGAGATAACAAAGCATTAGGTGCCTGACCAGCAATGTCACAATAACTCTCTTACACAGGTGAGTTGGTCATGTCTGCTACAGCAAAATCACCTACCACTGCATTGGTTTCGAAATTAAAAAAAATCAATTGTTTATACAGTGTATATCAACCACCAATGATTATTTGATATATACAATGTATATATATTGTATATTTGATATATACATATAGATATATACAATGGTTATTTGTAATATGCTTTGTTTCTTGCAAAGCTTGAAAAATGTTCTGATAAAACAAGAAGAAAGGCTTTTCAAAGTCCAAAGAGATAAAGTTTTATTGAGAAACTATTTATTTACATTTAAATTCTTCAGTTTGGAGTCTTTTTTCCTTTCCTTTCCTTTCCTTTCCTTTCCTTTCCTTTCCTTTCCTTTCCTTTCCTTTCCTTTC